>NC_073270.2:5000-7500 GCF_029289425.2 Pan paniscus | reverse complement strand
GTTAGGGTTAGGGTTAGGGTTAGGGTTAGGGTTAGGGTTAGGGTTAGGGTTAGGGTTAGGGTTAGGGTTAGGGTTAGGGTTAGGGTTAGGGTTAGGGTTAGGGTTAGGGTTAGGGTTAGGGTTAGGGTTAGGGTTAGGGTTAGGGTTAGGGTTAGGGTTAGGGTTAGGGTTAGGGTTAGGGTTAGGGTTAGGGTTAGGGTTAGGGTTAGGGTTAGGGTTAGGGTTAGGGTTAGGGTTAGGGTTAGGGTTAGGGTTAGGGTTAGGGTTAGGGTTAGGGTTAGGGTTAGGGTTAGGGTTAGGGTTAGGGTTAGGGTTAGGGTTAGGGTTAGGGTTAGGGTTAGGGTTAGGGTTAGGGTTAGGGTTAGGGTTAGGGTTAGGGTTAGGGTTAGGGTTAGGGTTAGGGTTAGGGTTAGGGTTAGGGTTAGGGTTAGGGTTAGGGTTAGGGTTAGGGTTAGGGTTAGGGTTAGGGTTAGGGTTAGGGTTAGGGTTAGGGTTAGGGTTAGGGTTAGGGTTAGGGTTAGGGTTAGGGTTAGGGTTAGGGTTAGGGTTAGGGTTAGGGTTAGGGTTAGGGTTAGGGTTAGGGTTAGGGTTAGGGTTAGGGTTAGGGTTAGGGTTAGGGTTAGGGTTAGGGTTAGGGTTAGGGTTAGGGTTAGGGTTAGGGTTAGGGTTAGGGTTAGGGTTAGGGTTAGGGTTAGGGTTAGGGTTAGGGTTAGGGTTAGGGTTAGGGTTAGGGTTAGGGTTAGGGTTAGGGTTAGGGTTAGGGTTAGGGTTAGGGTTAGGGTTAGGGTTAGGGTTAGGGTTAGGGTTAGGGTTAGGGTTAGGGTTAGGGTTAGGGTTAGGGTTAGGGTTAGGGTTAGGGTTAGGGTTAGGGTTAGGGTTAGGGTTAGGGTTAGGGTTAGGGTTAGGGTTAGGGTTAGGGTTAGGGTTAGGGTTAGGGTTAGGGTTAGGGTTAGGGTTAGGGTTAGGGTTAGGGTTAGGGTTAGGGTTAGGGTTAGGGTTAGGGTTAGGGTTAGGGTTAGGGTTAGGGTTAGGGTTAGGGTTAGGGTTAGGGTTAGGGTTAGGGTTAGGGTTAGGGTTAGGGTTAGGGTTAGGGTTAGGGTTAGGGTTAGGGTTAGGGTTAGGGTTAGG
Organism: Pan paniscus; assembly: GCF_029289425.2. NCBI lineage: Eukaryota > Metazoa > Chordata > Mammalia > Primates > Hominidae > Pan > Pan paniscus. Next base: position 6,372 of record NC_073270.2, on the reverse strand, counting down.
GTTAGGGTTAGGGTTAGGGTTAGGGTTAGGGTTAGGGTTAGGGTTAGGGTTAGGGTTAGGGTTAGGGTTAGGGTTAGGGTTAGGGTTAGGGTTAGGGTTAGGGTTAGGGTTAGGGTTAGGGTTAGGGTTAGGGTTAGGGTTAGGGTTAGGGTTAGGGTTAGGGTTAGGGTTAGGGTTAGGGTTAGGGTTAGGGTTAGGGTTAGGGTTAGGGTTAGGGTTAGGGTTAGGGTTAGGGTTAGGGTTAGGGTTAGGGTTAGGGTTAGGGTTAGGGTTAGGGTTAGGGTTAGGGTTAGGGTTAGGGTTAGGGTTAGGGTTAGGGTTAGGGTTAGGGTTAGGGTTAGGGTTAGGGTTAGGGTTAGGGTTAGGGTTAGGGTTAGGGTTAGGGTTAGGGTTAGGGTTAGGGTTAGGGTTAGGGTTAGGGTTAGGGTTAGGGTTAGGGTTAGGGTTAGGGTTAGGGTTAGGGTTAGGGTTAGGGTTAGGGTTAGGGTTAGGGTTAGGGTTAGGGTTAGGGTTAGGGTTAGGGTTAGGGTTAGGGTTAGGGTTAGGGTTAGGGTTAGGGTTAGGGTTAGGGTTAGGGTTAGGGTTAGGGTTAGGGTTAGGGTTAGGGTTAGGGTTAGGGTTAGGGTTAGGGTTAGGGTTAGGGTTAGGGTTAGGGTTAGGGTTAGGGTTAGGGTTAGGGTTAGGGTTAGGGTTAGGGTTAGGGTTAGGGTTAGGGTTAGGGTTAGGGTTAGGGTTAGGGTTAGGGTTAGGGTTAGGGTTAGGGTTAGGGTTAGGGTTAGGGTTAGGGTTAGGGTTAGGGTTAGGGTTAGGGTTAGGGTTAGGGTTAGGGTTAGGGTTAGGGTTAGGGTTAGGGTTAGGGTTAGGGTTAGGGTTAGGGTTAGGGTTAGGGTTAGGGTTAGGGTTAGGGTTAGGGTTAGGGTTAGGGTTAGGGTTAGGGTTAGGGTTAGGGTTAGGGTTAGGGTTAGGGTTAGGGTTAGGGTTAGGGTTAGGGTTAGGGTTAGGGTTAGGGTTAGGGTTAGGGTTAGGGTTAGGGTTAGGGTTAGGGTTAGGGTTAGGGTTAGGGTTAGGGTTAGGGTTAGGGTTAGGGTTAGGGTTAGGGTTAGGGTTAGGGTTAGGGTTAGGGTTAGGGTTAGGGTTAGGGTTAGGGTTAGGGTTAGGGTTAGGGTTAGGGTTAGGGTTAGGGTTAGGGTTAGGGTTAGGGTTAGGGTTAGGGTTAGGGTTAGGGTTAGGGTTAGGGTTAGGGTTAGGGTTAGGGTTAGGGTTAGGGTTAGGGTTAGGGTTAGGGTTAGGGTTAGGGTTAGGGTTAGGGTTAGGGTTAGGGTTAGGGTTAGGGTTAGGGTTAGGGTTAGGGTTAGGGTTAGGGTTAGGGTTA
>NC_073269.2:70712500-70721293 GCF_029289425.2 Pan paniscus | reverse complement strand
AACCCTAACCCTAACCCTAACCCTAACCCTAACCCTAACCCTAACCCTAACCCTAACCCTAACCCTAACCCTAACCCTAACCCTAACCCTAACCCTAACCCTAACCCTAACCCTAACCCTAACCCTAACCCTAACCCTAACCCTAACCCTAACCCTAACCCTAACCCTAACCCTAACCCTAACCCTAACCCTAACCCTAACCCTAACCCTAACCCTAACCTAACCCTAACCCTAACCCTAACCCTAACCCTAACCCTAACCCTAACCCTAACCCTAACCCTAACCCTAACCCTAACCCTAACCCTAACCCTAACCTAACCCTAACCCTAACCCTAACCCTAACCCTAACCCTAACCCTAACCCTAACCCTAACCCTAACCCTAACCCTAACCCTAACCCTAACCCTAACCCTAACCCTAACCCTAACCCTAACCTAACCCTAACCCTAACCCTAACCCTAACCCTAACCCTAACCCTAACCCTAACCCTAACCCTAACCCTAACCCTAACCCTAACCCTAACCCTAACCCTAACCCTAACCCTAACCCTAACCCTAACCCTAACCCTAACCCTAACCCTAACCCTAACCCTAACCCTAACCCTAACCCTAACCCTAACCCTAACCTAACCCTAACCCTAACCCTAACCCTAACCCTAACCCTAACCCTAACCCTAACCCTAACCCTAACCCTAACCCTAACCCTAACCCTAACCCTAACCCTAACCCTACCCTAACCCTAACCCTAACCCTAACCCTAACCCTAACCCTAACCCTAACCCTAACCCTAACCCTAACCCTAACCCTAACCCTAACCCTAACCCTAACCCTAACCCTAACCCTAACCCTAACCCTAACCCTAACCCTAACCCTAACCCTAACCCTAACCCTAACCCTAACCCTAACCCTAACCCTAACCCTAACCCTAACCCTAACCCTAACCCTAACCCTAACCCTAACCCTAAACCCTAACCCTAACCCTAACCCTAACCCTAACCCTAACCCTAACCCTAACCCTAACCCTAACCCTAACCCTAACCCTAACCCTAACCCTAACCCTAACCCTAACCCTAACCCTAACCCTAACCCTAACCCTAACCCTAACCCTAACCCTAACCCTAACCCTAACCCTAACCCTAACCCTAACCCTAACCTAACCCTAACCCTAACCCTAACCCTAACCCTAACCCTAACCCTAACCCTAACCCTAACCCTAACCCTAACCCTAACCCTAACCCTAACCCTAACCCTAACCCTAACCCTAACCCTAACCTAACCCTAACCCTAACCCTAACCCTAACCCTAACCCTAACCCTAACCCTAACCCTAACCCTAACCCTAACCCTAACCCTAACCCTAACCCTAACCCTAACCCTAAAACCCTAACCCTAACCCTAACCCTAACCCTAACCCTAACCCTAACCCTAACCCTAACCCTAACCCTAACCCTAACCCTAACCCTAACCCTAACCCTAACCCTAACCCTAACCCTAACCCTAACCCTAACCCTAACCCTAACCCTAACCCTAACCCTAACCCTAACCCTAACCCTAACCCTAACCCTAACCCTAACCCTAACCCTAACCCTAACCCTAACCCTAACCCTAACCCTAACCCTAACCCTAACCCTAACCCTAACCCTAACCCTAACCCTAACCCTAACCCTAACCCTAACCCTAACCCTAACCCTAACCCTAACCCTAACCCTAACCCTAACCCTAACCCTAACCCTAACCTAACCCTAACCCTAACCCTAACCCTAACCCTAACCCTAACCCTAACCCTAACCCTAACCTAACCCTAACCCTAACCCTAACCCTAACCCTAACCCTAACCCTAACCCTAACCCTAACCCTAACCCTAACCCTAACCCTAACCCTAACCCTAACCCTAACCCTAACCCTAACCCTAACCCTAACCCTAACCCTAACCCTAACCCTAACCCTAACCCTAACCCTAACCCTAACCCTAACCCTAACCCTAACCCTAACCCTAACCCTAACCCTAACCCTAACCCTAACCCTAACCCTAACCCTAACCCTAACCCTAACCCTAACCCTAACCCTAACCCTAACCCTAACCCTAACCCTAACCCTAACCCTAACCCTAACCCTAACCCTAACCCTAACCCTAACCCTAACCCTAACCCTAACCCTAACCCTAACCCTAACCCTAACCCTAACCCTAACCCTAACCCTAACCCTAACCCTAACCCTAACCCTAACCCTAACCCTAACCCTAACCCTAACCCTAACCCTAACCCTAACCCTAACCCTAACCCTAACCCTAACCCTAACCCTAACCCTAACCCTAACCCTAACCCTAACCCTAACCCTAACCCTAACCCTAACCCTAACCCTAACCCTAACCCTAACCCTAACCCTAACCCTAACCCTAACCCTAACCCTAACCCTAACCCTAACCCTAACCCTAACCCTAACCCTAACCCTAACCCTAACCCTAACCCTAACCCTAACCCTAACCCTAACCCTAACCCTAACCCTAACCCTAACCCTAACCCTAACCCTAACCCTAACCCTAACCCTAACCCTAACCCTAACCCTAACCCTAACCCTAACCCTAACCCTAACCCTAACCCTAACCCTAACCCTAACCCTAACCCTAACCCTAACCCTAACCCTAACCCTAACCCTAACCCTAACCCTAACCCTAACCCTAACCCTAACCCTAACCCTAACCCTAACCCTAACCCTAACCCTAACCCTAACCCTAACCCTAACCCTAACCCTAACCCTAACCCTAACCCTAACCCTAACCCTAACCCTAACCCTAACCCTAACCCTAACCCTAACCCTAACCCTAACCCTAACCCTAACCCTAACCCTAACCCTAACCCTAACCCTAACCCTAACCCTAACCCTAACCCTAACCCTAACCCTAACCCTAACCCTAACCCTAACCCTAACCCTAACCCTAACCCTAACCCTAACCCTAACCCTAACCCTAACCCTAACCCTAACCCTAACCCTAACCCTAACCCTAACCCTAACCCTAACCCTAACCCTAACCCTAACCCTAACCCTAACCCTAACCCTAACCTAACCCTAACCCTAACCCTAACCCTAACCCTAACCCTAACCCTAACCCTAACCCTAACCCTAACCCTAACCCTAACCCTAACCCTAACCCTAACCCTAACCCTAACCCTAACCCTAACCCTAACCCTAACCCTAACCCTAACCCTAACCCTAACCCTAACCCTAACCCTAACCCTAACCCTAACCCTAACCCTAACCCTAACCCTAACCCTAACCCTAACCCTAACCCTAACCCTAACCCTAACCCTAACCCTAACCCTAACCCTAACCCTAACCCTAACCCTAACCCTAACCCTAACCCTAACCCTAACCCTAACCCTAACCCTAACCCTAACCCTAACCCTAACCCTAACCCTAACCCTAACCCTAACCCTAACCCTAACCCTAACCCTAACCCTAACCCTAACCCTAACCCTAACCCTAACCCTAACCCTAACCCTAACCCTAACCCTAACCCTAACCCTAACCCTAACCCTAACCCTAACCCTAACCCTAACCCTAACCCTAACCCTAACCCTAACCCTAACCCTAACCCTAACCCTAACCCTAACCCTAACCCTAACCCTAACCCTAACCCTAACCCTAACCCTAACCCTAACCCTAACCCTAACCCTAACCCTAACCCTAACCCTAACCCTAACCCTAACCCCCTAACCCTAACCCTAACCCTAACCCTAACCCTAACCCTAACCCTAACCCTAACCCTAACCCTAACCCTAACCCTAACCCTAACCCTAACCCTAACCCTAACCCTAACCCTAACCCTAACCCTAACCCTAACCCTAACCCTAACCCTAACCCTAACCCTAACCCTAACCCTAACCCTAACCCTAACCCTAACCCTAACCCCCTAACCCTAACCCTAACCCTAACCCTAACCCTAACCCTAACCCTAACCCTAACCCTAACCCTAACCCTAACCCTAACCCTAACCCTAACCCTAACCCTAACCCTAACCCTAACCCTAACCCTAACCCTAACCCTAACCCTAACCCTAACCCTAACCCTAACCCTAACCCTAACCCTAACCCTAACCCTAACCCTAACCCTAACCCTAACCCTAACCCTAACCCTAACCCTAACCCTAACCCTAACCCTAACCCTAACCCTAACCCTAACCCTAACCCTAACCCTAACCCTAACCCTAACCCTAACCCTAACCCTAACCCTAACCCTAACCCTAACCCTAACCCTAACCCTAACCCTAACCCTAACCCTAACCCTAACCCTAACCCTAACCCTAACCCTAACCCTAACCCTAACCCTAACCCTAACCCTAACCCTAACCCTAACCCTAACCCTAACCCTAACCCTAACCCTAACCCTAACCCTAACCCTAACCCTAACCCTAACCCTAACCCTAACCCTAACCCTAACCCTAACCCTAACCCTAACCCTAACCCTAACCCTAACCCTAACCCTAACCCTAACCCTAACCCTAACCCTAACCCTAACCCTAACCCTAACCCTAACCCTAACCCTAACCCTAACCCTAACCCTAACCCTAACCCTAACCCTAACCCTAACCCTAACCCTAACCCTAACCCTAACCCTAACCCTAACCCTAACCCTAACCCTAACCCTAACCCTAACCCTAACCCTAACCCTAACCCTAACCCTAACCCTAACCCTAACCCTAACCCTAACCCTAACCCTAACCCTAACCCTAACCCTAACCCTAACCCTAACCCTAACCCTAACCCTAACCCTAACCCTAACCCTAACCCTAACCCTAACCCTAACCCTAACCCTAACCCTAACCCTAACCCTAACCCTAACCCTAACCCTAACCCTAACCCTAACCCTAACCCTAACCCTAACCCTAACCCTAACCCTAACCCTAACCCTAACCCTAACCCTAACCCTAACCCTAACCCTAACCCTAACCCTAACCCTAACCCTAACCCTAACCCTAACCCTAACCCTAACCCTAACCCTAACCCTAACCCTAACCCTAACCCTAACCCTAACCCTAACCCTAACCCTAACCCTAACCCTAACCCTAACCCTAACCCTAACCCTAACCCTAACCCTAACCCTAACCCTAACCCTAACCCTAACCCTAACCCTAACCCTAACCCTAACCCTAACCCTAACCCTAACCCTAACCCTAACCCTAACTAACCCTAACCCTAACCCTAACCCTAACCCTAACCCTAACCCTAACCCTAACCCTAACCCTAACCCTAACCCTAACCCTAACCCTAACCCTAACCCTAACCCTAACCCTAACCCTAACCCTAACCCTAACCCTAACCCTAACCCTAACCCTAACCCTAACCCTAACCCTAACCCTAACCCTAACCCTAACCCTAACCCTAACCCTAACCCTAACCCTAACCCTAACCCTAACCCTAACCCTAACCCTAACCCTAACCCTAACCCTAACCCTAACCCTAACCCTAACCCTAACCCTAACCCTAACCCTAACCCTAACCCTAACCCTAACCCTAACCCTAACCCTAACCCTAACCCTAACCCTAACCCTAACCCTAACCCTAACCCTAACCCTAACCCTAACCCTAACCCTAACCCTAACCCTAACCCTAACCCTAACCCTAACCCTAACCCTAACCCTAACCCTAACCCTAACCCTAACCCTAACCCTAACCCTAACCCTAACCCTAACCCTAACCCTAACCCTAACCCTAACCCTAACCCTAACCCTAACCCTAACCCTAACCCTAACCCTAACCCTAACCCTAACCCTAACCCTAACCCTAACCCTAACCCTAACCCTAACCCTAACCCTAACCCTAACCCTAACCCTAACCCTAACCCTAACCCTAACCCTAACCCTAACCCTAACCCTAACCCTAACCCTAACCCTAACCCTAACCCTAACCCTAACCCTAACCCTAACCCTAACCCTAACCCTAACCCTAACCCTAACCCTAACCCTAACCCTAACCCTAACCCTAACCCTAACCCTAACCCTAACCCTAAACCCTAACCCTAACCCTAACCCTAACCCTAACCCTAACCCTAACCCTAACCCTAACCCTAACCCTAACCCTAACCCTAACCCTAACCCTAACCCTAACCCTAACCCTAACCCTAACCCTAACCCTAACCCTAACCCTAACCCTAACCCTAACCCTAACCCTAACCCTAACCCTAACCCTAACCCTAACCCTAACCCTAACCCTAACCCTAACCCTAACCCTAACCCTAACCCTAACCCTAACCCTAACCCTAACCCTAACCCTAACCCTAACCCTAACCCTAACCCTAACCCTAACCCTAACCCTAACCCTAACCCTAACCCTAACCCTAACCCTAACCCTAACCCTAACCCTAACCCTAACCCTAACCCTAACCCTAACCCTAACCCTAACCCTAACCCTAACCCTAACCCTAACCCTAACCCTAACCCTAACCCTAACCCTAACCCTAACCCTAACCCTAACCCTAACCCTAACCCTAACCCTAACCCTAACCCTAACCCTAACCCTAACCCTAACCCTAACCCTAACCCTAACCCTAACCCTAACCCTAACCCTAACCCTAACCCTAACCCTAACCCTAACCCTAACCCTAACCCTAACCCTAACCCTAACCCTAACCCTAACCCTAACCCTAACCCTAACCCTAACCCTAACCCTAACCCTAACCCTAACCCTAACCCTAACCCTAACCCTAACCCTAACCCTAACCCTAACCCTAACCCTAACCCTAACCCTAACCCTAACCCTAACCCTAACCCTAACCCTAACCCTAACCCTAACCCTAACCCTAACCCTAACCCTAACCCTAACCCTAACCCTAACCCTAACCCTAACCCTAACCCTAACCCTAACCCTAACCCTAACCCTAACCCTAACCCTAACCCTAACCCTAACCCTAACCCTAACCCTAACCCTAACCCTAACCCTAACCCTAACCCTAACCCTAACCCTAACCCTAACCCTAACCCTAACCCTAACCCTAACCCTAACCCTAACCCTAACCCTAACCCTAACCCTAACCCTAACCCTAACCCTAACCCTAACCCTAACCCTAACCCTAACCCTAACCCTAACCCTAACCCTAACCCTAACCCTAACCCTAACCCTAACCCTAACCCTAACCCTAACCCTAACCCTAACCCTAACCCTAACCCTAACCCTAACCCTAACCCTAACCCTAACCCTAACCCTAACCCTAACCCTAACCCTAACCCTAACCCTAACCCTAACCCTAACCCTAACCCTAACCCTAACCCTAACCCTAACCCTAACCCTAACCCTAACCCTAACCCTAACCCTAACCCTAACCCTAACCCTAACCCTAACCCTAACCCTAACCCTAACCCTAACCCTAACCCTAACCCTAACCCTAACCCTAACCCTAACCCTAACCCTAACCCTAACCCTAACCCTAACCCTAACCCTAACCCTAACCCTAACCCTAACCCTAACCCTAACCCTAACCCTAACCCTAACCCTAACCCTAACCCTAACCCTAACCCTAACCCTAACCCTAACCCTAACCCTAACCCTAACCCTAACCCTAACCCTAACCCTAACCCTAACCCTAACCCTAACCCTAACCCTAACCCTAACCCTAACCCTAACCCTAACCCTAACCCTAACCCTAACCCTAACCCTAACCCTAACCCTAACCCTAACCCTAACCCTAACCCTAACCCTAACCCTAACCCTAACCCTAACCCTAACCCTAACCCTAACCCTAACCCTAACCCTAACCCTAACCCTAACCCTAACCCTAACCCTAACCCTAACCCTAACCCTAACCCTAACCCTAACCCTAACCCTAACCCTAACCCTAACCCTAACCCTAACCCTAACCCTAACCCTAACCCTAACCCTAACCCTAACCCTAACCCTAACCCTAACCCTAACCCTAACCCTAACCCTAACCCTAACCCTAACCCTAACCCTAACCCTAACCCTAACCCTAACCCTAACCCTAACCCTAACCCTAACCCTAACCCTAACCCTAACCCTAACCCTAACCCTAACCCTAACCCTAACCCTAACCCTAACCCTAACCCTAACCCTAACCCTAACCCTAACCCTAACCCTAACCCTAACCCTAACCCTAACCCTAACCCTAACCCTAACCCTAACCCTAACCCTAACCCTAACCCTAACCCTAACCCTAACCCTAACCCTAACCCTAACCCTAACCCTAACCCTAACCCTAACCCTAACCCTAACCCTAACCCTAACCCTAACCCTAACCCTAACCCTAACCCTAACCCTAACCCTAACCCTAACCCTAACCCTAACCCTAACCCTAACCCTAACCCTAACCCTAACCCTAACCCTAACCCTAACCCTAACCCTAACCCTAACCCTAACCCTAACCCTAACCCTAACCCTAACCCTAACCCTAACCCTAACCCTAACCCTAACCCTAACCCTAACCCTAACCCTAACCCTAACCCTAACCCTAACCCTAACCCTAACCCTAACCCTAACCCTAACCCTAACCCTAACCCTAACCCTAACCCTAACCCTAACCCTAACCCTAACCCTAACCCCCTAACCCTAACCCTAACCCTAACCCTAACCCTAACCCTAACCCTAACCCTAACCCTAACCCTAACCCTAACCCTAACCCTAACCCTAACCCTAACCCTAACCCTAACCCTAACCCTAACCCTAACCCTAACCCTAACCCTAACCCTAACCCTAACCCTAACCCTAACCCTAACCCTAACCCTAACCCTAACCCTAACCCTAACCCTAACCCTAACCCTAACCCTAACCCTAACCCTAACCCTAACCC